>NW_024572808.1:0-45265 GCF_018153835.1 Drosophila eugracilis | reverse complement strand
CCGCGCACACAATTATATTAATTTACATATATAGACTCACATGCACACGTACAACATGTTTACAAATCAGACCTTTTATTAGGGGTGAAATTACTTAGCGCTGGGAAACAATGACTATACACAAAACTACAACCTCTTGTATCCGTTTTACCTATGTGCTGGAATAGAGATAAATACTAAAACACACATTTTATTACGGTCCGAGCATGGATCTTCCTCGTTGGTTCTACATTTCATGTTGCCACATACATTTGCGGTTCCCACTCAACCATACACACGCACACACGAAGACAGAGGCTGACATATATAGAAATTGACAGTGTGTTTTGAGAAAATTCAACCCCTTAAGACGTTCCCAATCCTCCTAATTAGGGTCAGGAATACATTTCAATATTCCCAAATTACGGATAGGGGGGTCGGAAAACTAATCATGACACAATCGTCACATTTTATTACTTCTTTGAACACGTGCACTGATTTTAAAAAACTATAATTTATGGGTTTATGATTTCTGTGCCAGAATACATATTGACTAAAAGGGTGAGGGGGAATCCTTATCACAGGAGACGACGGATAATGGGTTTCGGGGTGATCGAAACCACAGGTTAATAGCCCATAAATCTGTGCCAGAACCAGCGTTTAGTACCTACTAATATGATCGCTGAATGGATTCGCAAACGTTTATGACTTTAGATTTTAACACGCTTGACTTCTGATTCCCAGATCAAATAAGTTGTTATTTTATTGCTTATCCATGGTTAATTTGTTGAGAAGCAGTTGGTATTACCACTGCTACGGATCATTGCGAAGTAAAAACTAAGACTGTGAATTTCCATGGGGGAGGTCCCGATTTTTATACCAGCTTAGAGACACACATACTCGTATATGCATATTCAACGTACATGCATACTTTTAGCTCATTGGTCGAAGCTATTAAATACATCGGCACACTGAAATGTTTACATGGCAGGATCGCCATGAAATATAAAACAGACTTTTTGTAATGGTGCGGCTCCCAGACTTGAATTGATTGTGTTCTTACAATATTCTTTTAAGTCTAATTAAGGCTAAGTCTCGTTGCTGCGCTGCTCGCAGTCAGCGGCAGAGAGACGGCTATCTATGTACTTATGTATATAAACATATGCCCTCTTATGTGAGAAGCGCGAGGGGTATGCACATGCGGTCCGTTCATGCAATTATGCCGACGGTAGCACTTTCTGCGAGTGGCCTAAGCCATAGCGATCGGTTTATATTTCGGCCATTTGGGGTTAATGACCGGGACCATGAATTATGTAAACACTGCAACAAAGTGTTACAGTGCGTACCCTTTAAGAAATCGGTACAGTGGGTATTAAATATTAGTGAATACTACAACACACTCCATCATCGAAAGAGAATAGAAACGAAAGACACAAACGACTACAGTTATACGTATCAAAGTGATGAACGAAGTCAACGTTAAACCCAATACACTATGGGATAAGCGACCACAAAAGTATTCAAATTAAAAAACTATTATGTTATATCAATTTATTAACGAAACCACAAACTGATATGCGCCACACTCAACATTTTAATACTTAACAGTCCATATAAGCATAACAGCTGCAAAGACATCCGAAAGCACGTGTGCTAAATTTGCATTTGTTTGTCAGTTAACTTTGATATAAATGGTGATTCGAGGAAGGAAAGGTCAGATATTACCCCCTTTTTTATTCTAAATAACCTTAAAGAATTCGACGGTATTATCGGTCTCGACTTGCTTAAACAAGCGAATGCGAAACTCGATTTTACTGGAAAAGTTATTCACACAAACAACGGATATGAAAAAATCCGATTCACTAGGGCAGAAAACGTCGACTTCATTAAAATTAATGACGAAGATGTCCCCGTGGCAATTAGGGCCACCTTTGATAAAATGATTCTTAAAAATCAAAAAGTCTTCGCTGACCCAGACGAAGCCCTTCCATTTAACATTAACACTATAGCAAGAATAAAAACTGATGGGGAACCGGTGTACTCCAAGTCGTACCCACACCCCATGGGTGTAACCGAATTCGTCAATGCAGAGGTTAAGCAACTTCTAGCGGACGGCGTAATACGGCCATCCACATCCCCATATAACAACCCTACGTGGGTTGTAGATAAAAAAGGCATAGACCAGAATGGGGTTAGGAAGAAGCAATTAGTTATCGACTTCAGAAAATTAAACCAGAAAACAGTAGACGATAGATATCCTATCCCTACAATTTCGACAATACTGTCGAATATGGGCGAGTCACAGTATTTCACTACACTCGACCTCAAATCCGGCTTCCACCAGATAGAGCTGGCGGAAAAGGACAGGGAAAAAAAAGCCTTCTCTGTAAACAATGGCAAATACGAATTTTGCAGAATGCCATTTGGACTTAAAAACGCCCCAAGCATCTTCCGAAGGGCTATTGATGACATCGTTAAAGAGGGAATCTCAAAAATATGCTACGTTTACGTAGATGACGTGATCATATTTTCAAAAACAAAAGAGGACAACGTCAGGGAGGTGGACTTGGTTTTAGCCAAACTCTTGGCTGGGTATCCCAAGAGAAATCGAAGTTCTTTAAAAAGAGCGTCGAGTACCTGGGCTTCATAGTGACACAAGGGAGACTCCAAACTTCACCTGAAAAGGTAAAAGCTATTAAGAAATTTCCCCCACCAAAAACACTTTTTGACCTCGGATCTTTTCTGGGGCTAGCAAGCTACTACAGGTGCTTCATTACATTCTTACATTCGTATATTCGTACATTCGTACATTCATCTTGCTTAAAAGCAAATTCAGACACATAATCAAAACCCCCAACCGGGAAAATCTGAATGAAGCATTACAAGATGTTGTAAACGCAGATGTAGTAAACGCGATACATCGCTCACTACCAACCTTAGCGTTTATCCAACACCGACTAGTGGAGTCCTTCCCTATCACTTCTTTTAAGCACACGAAAAACTTCGTACAGGACATAACGGACTTAACCGAACAGAAATAAATTGTCATAACGGAACACAACAGGGCTCACCGAGCGGCACAGGAAAATGTAAAACAAATCCTTAGAGACTATTCCTTCCCAAAAATGCTTCGGTTACCGACAGAAATAACATCAAACTGCAAAACCTGTTCCATAGAAAAATACAAACGCCACCCATCAAAAGAAAGGGTCGCAGAAACTTCTATACCTTCATTCGTTGGGGAAATTCTACACATCGATATTTTCTCAACAGATGGAACCCTTTTCCTTACATGGGTCGACAAATTCTCAAAATTCGCCATAGTGCATAGTGCGGCCATAGTAGATATAAAGCACCTTTACTTTAAATAATAAATTTCTTTCCGAAAACAAAAACAATCTACTGCGATAACGAAAGATCATTAATCTCCGAGACTATTAAAACAATCATGTTAAATCATTTCAATATCACCATTTCCAACGCTCCACCTCTACACAGCACATCAAATGGCCAAGTAGAGAGATTTCATAGCACTCTAGCTAAAATAACTAACTTGGATCCAAACTAAACTCCTCTTAGCAACCAACAAATACAATAACTCAATCCACTCAGTAACAAACAAAAAACCATCAGAAATAGTTCACACAAGGCCCCTGGAATTCCACAGAGAAATTAGTAAGAAAATTCAACAGGCACAGGAGAGGACGCTGGACCATTTAAACAAGAATAGGACATATAAGGACTATCGGGTAGGCGAAAAAGTTTTTCTAAAAACAAATGAAAGACTAGGTAACAAGCTCTCACCGCTATGTTCGGAGGAAACAATTGAAGCTGACCTGGGGACAACGGTCTCAATTAGAGGGAGGGTGGTCCATAAAGACAACCTCCGCTAATCATCCTTCGCTAGGCTCCCGACAACTTTTACACTTTTTAAATTTGTTTACATTTTTTATATTTCTTACATTTTTTATATTCACCTATATTTTTCTAGGCTAGGAAAATAAGTAGCTAGAACATAGGACATAGGCTGATTATAATACATCAGTTTTACATTTAGCTGACTTGATTTTAAAATTTTAAATACTTGTATGCACGGATACTCGGTATGTATGTGTGTGCCTGAGTTAGGTATTCTATAAGATCCTCCCTCCATTGGTTTTCTAGAAGACGTGACCCTTTGCTATCTCTTGGATGAGAACTCACCCCTACCCTCAAGTGTGCGCTCAGGTCTGCTTGTGCGTGGAGGTGCGAACTCACCCCAACCCTCAAGTGCTGATATCTGCTTGTGCGCGAGTTACCGACCAGTCGATAGGCAACGAGCCTCCGGCCAAACCTCCCAGAGCTACCCCCCCAGAGCGACCACTTGTACCCACACATCTGGGTGCAATTATGTTGCAACCCAAGCATTGCTATTGAACCCAACCACGACACTCTCGAGTCGTTGCCCCGCTACAAATGCTGACATCGCAAAAGGATGCCCCGACCCTTGCCTACAGGAAAGATGAGACAAGCAGAACTACTTCGGCGGATTCTAGAATAAACATTTTTATATTTTCATGTATAAGTCCTATGTTTAGTATATAAGATTTTATGTACTCTTTCGGCAGCGGCGGCTTCTTGGCGGCTGAAAAATACAATCGCCAGTCTAGATTTGGACCTGAAGATCGAGTGTTTAATTTAGTGAAGATTGGAACCATAACTGGCGCAGCCGACTATACGAACCGTAAAATGGATTGCTTCATCACATTTACTTTGCAAGAGGAACACACAAAAAGTCAGGTGAAGTATTCTTGTGCCAAAATGTAACCATAAAAATAAAAAGTGAGAGTAAAGAAAGATGAAAAATAGTTATCAAGAAACACAGCCGTTACAAAATACAATGTGGGAAAAGATTAAGAAAAAGAGAAGAATAAGAAAATAATAAGAACAAAAAATTTTATAGGAATACGAGTGTTCAGTGAAATAGTTCTACAATCCCATGGCGTGTTTTGTAAGAACGTAGTTTACATCATTTATGGCAAATGTTGTAAATTAATTTCATATGTGAACAACTCGAGATAAAGACAAAAAAAAAGAGAAGAACAAGAAAAGATAATAAGAACAAAAATTTTATATAAATACGAGTGTACAGTGAAACAGTCCTTGCAATCCCATGGCGTGTTTTGTAAGGGCTTTCAGCATAATAATTCAAGCGAACTTAATTGGAAAATGTTTTCAATTGACACTCGAAGCCTCCGAAAATAAAGTAAAAGAAGAGAAATTATATTTTGCACATTCGCAAGTAATTGCCACAAGAATACAACACCTGCGTCTTGGTGACGCACCAACACTCATTACACTTAGGTATAATACAAACTATAAATTAAGTACACATAACAAAAAGGAACAAAGACAAATACACTAAGAGCACACTACTTCGCTAAGGTATTAAAAAATTAATTTGATGCCTAACATATCGAAAGTCAAGAACCTACTCCCTGCTAGCAAGATCAATACGAGAGGCGTTAATAGGAAACAGACCACTAGTGAACCTATACCTCAGGAAAACTCTCTTTCCCTAAGACCGATTATTACACCCTCACCCGCTACCATGGATAATAGTAGCAGTGCGTCTCCGCCTCATCTTACCGCGACGGTGGTTAACCCGGCCGAATTGTTTGCATCTATGAGAATCCCGGACGTAATTCGCTTCTTACCAACATATTCTGGGGACCCCTTTACATTAAACGAGTTCATTAATAACGTTGAAGAAATAATTCTAATGATCAGGGGTACGGACCAGACTCCGTATGGTCAAATGTTGCTGAGAGCCATTAGGCAAAAAATAGAAGGAAAGGCGAATGAGGCGGTTATCGCCTCAGGAGCAAACTTAATTTGGGACGATATTAGGGACGCACTGGTTAGACATTGTAAAGACTGAAGAGACGAAGAGACCCTGATGACCGAACTTTATAATCTAAGACAGAAACGACTATCCTTACAGAATTCGTATGACCAAATTACAAAAATCAAGCTTGCGTTGTTCAGAATTATCGAAACTGAGGAGACCGAGCCGTTGGCAATTAGAGTTAGGCAGAGAGTTGTATCCCAAACCTGTCTAACAACATTCCGATATAGTCCGAGCTTTTAAGCCGACAGGATTAGAAGAAGCCTACGACATGGCGATCAAAGAAAGGAATTTATACTTTGCGGAGAATGCGACAAATTGGGTTCAGAACAGGCAGTCGACTACACAAATCGACCGTTTTCGGTCTAATCAATATCAATACCCAAGGGGGGACAATTATCAGTATGCAGGTAGGGGCAGTAACCAAAACCAAAACAGGAGCTATGATCGCTTCAACAAGAATAACAGGATAATAATTATCGTAATCAAAGATTCCCAGCTATAATGGCGGGCGATGACATACCCAGTACGTCGAATGCCGCAGCTCATAGAAATTCGAACAATAACAAATTCCAGGCTAGCGGACAAAGAATGTTCAACATCGACTCTAAGGGCAAGACGGACGACTCCGAGACAACTTATAATATTGAGGAAGAAGAAATTTTTCAGTCAAAAGCCTCCAATCGTAAACAGGATTCTTGAGTAAATTTCGATTCGATGCTCAATTGCCGTACATAGAACTTTCTTTTCAACACAAAAACAACTTAAAATTCCTCATAGACACGGGTGCGGAAGGCTCCTTCATAAACCCTAAATTCATAACAGACGAAGAAAAAATAATTGACAAGGAACCAATCTCTATCAAGACTGTCTTACAAGAGCACCCAATCCAACAAATGGCCATATTACCAATTTTTGAAAGGGTTAACGATCAAAGGAAATTCCCGTTCCTATTGTTTGATTTTAACCAATTTGTTGATGGATTAATTGGAATGAACATACTAACACAACTCTCGGCCGTAATTAATATTCCGTGACGGACTTTTATTACACCTATGATGGAAATGCCTTTGCTTATTACACAAAATCGTTCTTCGGCAATATATGAAATCGAAGAGGAGTCAAAGTCATTAATAAAGATCCCAGTGAGTGTAGAGGAATGGCCATTTTTGTGGGTATATATACTCGTACAGCATACAATAATTTCGCCACTGTTGAGATTAATAATTTCTCTACCAAACCGAGAAAATTTTATTTAGATTAAAAATTGGAAGTAAACAAGTTCAAGGAGGGCGATTATGTTCTTACAAATGTTATACCAATAAATAATGCTAAATCTAAAAATGTAGGTCATACAACAGGCTTCAAGACAATTAGGACAGACCATTTGAACGAGAAAGAGAAGCAACAATTATCCCAACTATGTCACAAGTTTCCAGGGGTAGTATTTAATGAGGGAGACAAACTTTCATTTACTAATCAGGTTAAACATGAAATAAAGACGACGGACGACAAGGCTGTATTTTGTAGAGATTCAGAATCAGATAAACAAACTGTTAGACCAAAACATAATTAAACACAGCCATTCACCGTGGAGCGCTCCAGTTTTCTTGGTTTCAAAAAAGCTGGACGCGTCAAAAAAAAAAGAAATGGAGAATGGTTGTGGAATTCAGGATATTAAATGAAAAGACAGTAAAGGACAGATATCCCATGCCCAACATTAATGACGTCCTGGACAGAATCGGTAGAGCTAAATATTTCACGGCCTTAGATCTGACTAGTGGTTACCATCAAACCGAAATGGAACCTAGGGACACATCCAAGACAGCGTTCACAGCACTAGGGGGATATTATGAATTTATTCGGATGCCGTTCGGTCTGACAAACGGCCCGGCAACTTTCCAAAGGGTAATGGATAACGTGTTAGCCGATCTCAACGGAAATTGTTGTTTGGTATATTTAGACGACATGATAATTTTCTCACCGTCCTTACAAGAACACATTTCAGATTTAAATTCCGTATTCCATAGACTTGAACAGGCAAATTTAAAAATTCGAACAGAAAAGTCGGAATTTTTAAACAAAGACATATAATATTTAGGACATATAGTAACTGAAAACGGCATTAGGCCAAATCCGAATAAAATTAAAGCAATAAAGGCATTCCCAATCCCGACCACCAAGAAAGAAATCAAGTCTTTCCTGGGACTTCTGGGCTACTATAGAAAGTTCATCCGGGATTTTGCGAAAACAACCAAACCTATGACACAACAGCTAAAAGGGAAAGCTCCGGTACTGCTCACTGAGGAGTATAAAAAGTCGTTTGAAACTTGTAAGACCCTACTTTGTAACGACCCGCTATTGAGATACCCAGATTTTAAAAACCTTTCATTCTGACCACAGATGCTAGTAATATGGCAATAGGGGCGGTCCTATTACAAGGAACTTTGGGTTCTGACAGACCAGTACCACTGACTATGGCGTATGCGTGAGCGTTGAAGGGAGTTTTAGCTCAATCTTCCTTTGCTCCGTATACTGCCAGGTCGACGCCGATTTAGAACCGTACTTCAGGTACACGGATGCGGTCCTGCTGTAGGCCAGCAGCACCCCTGCAATCCTGGGACGGAATGCAGCATCCGCCCTGCGGTTTAGTAAACTCCCTCGGAATACCGAGGGACATGCAAACCACAGCCTAGGTGAGCTGCTGTCTGAGTGGATGCTGGAGAGTAGAGCCGTTGCTCTAAACCTAGCCTGGTATTCACGTTCGATACAGACAGCTCAGCTCCTGTGCCGTCCTGGGACATCTCCAATGCTCAATGTTTGTGTTATGTTATCTTATGTTTTCGTTTTTACGTGTTATTATCGTGGTGTTTTTTAGGAAACCCTAACCTAAAAACCATGTGATTTGTTGAGTAAAAGTTGACAGTAGTCTAGCTCCTTCTCGAAACTAATAATGTATTTATGTTCAATAATATGTACTTAGCATTACCTAACTAATAGTTATTGCGCCTTTTTGCGCATTTGTTAAATATTAGATGATGTTGCAGACATGTTCGAATTCAGTCACGACGAAATGCTTGAGATTTGGATTCAAGGTGGTCGCAAAACGGAGTCGAATTAGTATGTGTTTGACGGATCGTCTGGACAAAGCTGATAAAAACAGGGATTTTTAAGAAGCGAGCTAGAAACAAATGACCAATCCTTATTTAGTTCGTCTTTTATGTCAAATAAATTGTTTGATGGTTCAGGAAGAATACTGTGGCTAAATATCAACACGCAGGCAATTAAATTTTGTAGACCATTAAAAATAGAATTTACCAAGGAGAGTAAAGAACACATATTAAAAGAAAACAACAGAGTAGAGAATGAAGTTCAAGCCTTTGGGCCATATATATTTAATGAAATTGCGGACAGAAATATTACAGTTTCATTTGATCTCAATTTAACGCCTATTAACGGTAAGGTTTTGAATGTGTTAACGGGCATGAATTCCACTCAGTCATGGTCAATATGTGGTGGAACTCCAAAAATTGTTTTGTTAATTGACTAAAACAAAACGGAAGCGAATATTTCGGGTAAGGAGGTAGCCGAAAAGGTGCGCAGAGAGATTGCCCATTCGCTCGGAGTTCGCCTGCATGAGGTGAGAGGGCTTGCGCGTGGTGGTGCCATCTTCCCTCGTCTTCGTATTTCACCGAGCTATGAATTATTCGGATCCCTTAATGTCGAGCCTTTATTCAAATAAAAAGCTTATAATATATAAAGACAAACTCCCTCGGAATCCCGAGGGACATGCAAGCCACAGCCTAGGTGAGCTGCTGTCTGAGTGGATGCTGGAGAGTAGAGCCGTTGCTCTAAACCTAGCCTGGTATTCACGTTCGATACAGACAGCTCAGCTCCTGTGCCGTCCTGGAACATCTCCAATGCTTAATGTTTGTGTTATGTTATCTTATGTTTTCGTTTTTACGTGTTATTATCGTGGTGTTTTTTAGGAAACCCTAACCTAAAAACCATGTGATTTGTTGAGTAAAAGTTGACAGTAGTCTAGCTCCTTCTCGAAACTAATAATGTATTTATGTTCAATAATATGTACTTAGCATTACCTAACTAATAGTTATTGCGCCTTTTTGCGCATTTGTTAAATATTAGATGATGTTGCAGACATGTTCGAATTCAGTCACGACGAAATGCTTGAGATTTGGATTCAAGGTGGTCGCAAAACGGAGTCGAATTAGTATGGGTTTGACGGATCGTCTGGACAAAGCTGATAAAAACAGGGATTTTTAAGAAGCGAGCTAGAAACAAATGACCAATCCTTATTTAGTTCGTCTTTTATGTCAAATAAATTGGTTGATGGTTCAGGAAGAATACTGTGGCTAAATATCAACACGCAGGCAATTAAATTTTGTAGACCATTAAAAATAGAATTTACCAAGGAGAGTAAAGAACACATATTAAAAGAAAACAACAGAGTAGAGAATGAAGTTCAAGCCTTTGGGCCATATATATTTAATGAAATTGCGGACAGAAATATTACAGTTTCATTTGATCTCAATTTAACTCCTATTAACGGTAAGGTTTTGAATGTGTTAACGGGCATGAATTCCACTCAGTCATGGTCAATATGTGGTGGAACTCCAAAAATTGTTTTGTTAATTGACCAAACAAAACGGAAGCGAATATTTCGGGTAAGGAGGTAGCCGAAAAGGTGCGCAGAGAGATTGCCCCTTTGCTCGGAGTTCGCCTGCATGAGGTGAGAGGGCTTGCGCGTGGTGGTGCCATCTTCCCTCGTCTTCGTATTTCACCGAGCTATGGATTATTCGAATCCCTTAATGTCGAGCCTTCTTTCATATAAAAAGCTTATATATATAAGGACAAGCTGCCGTCAGAAGTGTTTGCTCTTTTCGCTGATCCAGACGTTATAGTAGATGACGATCATATTGACAGATATGGGAGAATAACCGATCTCCCTCTAGGAGTGAGGATATTCGCTGATAAGCGAATCAAAGCGGCAATTTTCGTAGACGACTCGGAAGTCACCTGCATGCCGGTGGTGCCACTGGTCACCGGCTTTGGAATATGCGTGAGCGTTAAAAGGAGGTTTGGCTCAATCTTCCTTTGCTCTGTATACTGCCATTTCGACACCGATCAAGAGCGGTACCTTGGTGCTGCTGGGCAGCAGAATCCCCGCTAGCCTGGGACTCGACGCGAATGCAGCATTCCCCCTGTGCTTTAGTAAACTCCCTCGGAATCCCGAGGGACATGCAAACCACAGCCGGGGTGAGCTGCTGTCTGAGTGGATGCTGGAGAGTGGAGCCGTTGCCCTAAACCTAGCCTGGTATTCACGTTTGATACCTACCGTGCGCGTAGTGACTTCGACGTAACAATTGCCAATGATGCAGCATCAATGTAGGCCACGTTCGAGTGGAGAGTGGAAGTGTGCGAGTTAAGTAATTATAACATGATTACCGTAGTGGCAACCCCAACGACCACGCGCACAGTTGAGAGCTTAGCTCCTGTGCCGTCCTGGAACATCTCCAATGCTCGCTAGCAATTGTTTGAGTAAGAGTTGGTGAATCGGTCAGCCGACATTTCGGGATATTCGCAATCGCCGCTGGACCAGCAAGTCTCGACCCTGCGCAGCATGGTCCACGAATGACCACGTATGAAGTGCCTCCGCGTTGATGGCGAGCTGGTCACCGATTGGGGTGACTGTGCGCGCGTGCTCCTTCGTAACTTTTTCCCAGTTGCGGAATCGAATGCACCGATTGCCGGAGCGGAGGAGGTCGCACCGGCCCTCGAGGAAGGAGAGGTTGATGCTTGTGTCGCCAGGTTGAAGAGCAGACGCTCTCCTGGCATGGACGGCATCAATGGACCTATCTGCAAAGTAGTGTGGCGCGCCATACCTCAGCATCTAACAGCGATATTTTCCCGTTGCATCCAGACGGGTTACTTCCCCCGAGAGTGGAAGTGTCCACGTGTAGTGG
This sequence comes from Drosophila eugracilis, assembly GCF_018153835.1. Lineage (NCBI taxonomy): Eukaryota > Metazoa > Arthropoda > Insecta > Diptera > Drosophilidae > Drosophila > Drosophila eugracilis. The sequence goes on along the minus strand of NW_024572808.1, from coordinate 33,415 downwards.
CGCTACTCAAGGGGCCCGACAAGGATAGGTGCGAACCCTCGTCGAACCGTGGGATATGTCTGCTACCAGTATTTGGCAAGGTGCTTGAGGGGATCATGGTCAATCGTCTAAAGGAAGTGTTACCCGAAGGAAGCAGATCGCAGTTTTGGTTCCAGCCTGGACGTTGTGTGGAGGACGCCTGGAGACATGTAGTGAGCGGCCCGATATGTCCTTGGGATTTTCGTGGACTTTAAGGGCGCCTTCGACCACTTGGAGTGGAACGCAGTGCTGCGCCGCATCGTCGAGTCCGGTTGTCGAGAATCAAACCTGTGGAGCAGCTTCTTCTCGGACAGGAGTGCATGTATGGTCAACAGGTATGGAGAAGTCAGTTTCCTCCCGCACGTTGCGTCCCTACGTAACCGCTAGCAGGAGTAGTCGGAAGTTTGGCAAGAGTTTTGCGTGCAGACTGGGGACTTGGCCACGTGCAAAACGCGCCATATACGCTGGACTTATGGTGCCTTGTGCACTATTATTGCCCTGACCCATTCGCATGCCAGAAGACATTTAATGGCTTGTCAGCGCCTGGATATTATTGCGCCTTTTTGCGCATTTGTTAAATATTAGATGATGTTATAGACACGTTCGAATTCAGTCACGACGAATTGCTTGAGATTTGGATTCAAGGTGGTCGCAAAACGGAGTCGAATTAGTAAAATATTCAAAAGGTCGGCCACGCTTAACTTATGATGAAGGCAACATACTGATTTACTCTTTCATGCAGCTGCCATATCTGCGAAAAAATTCGAGCCTATTTCTGAAGATGACGCTTTAGTATTTTTACTGGAGACTTTTTTGTACAACAACATTATTGCTTTAATACGTAAACAAGGCTGTGTTATATTGCCAAGTAATGATAAAGTTTACAAAGCTAAGCTGCACGATGGCCCAAGTTTCATTGCAAAATTCGCTGAATCACACTGCTAAAACTATCATAACATTGCAAAAAGAAGTATTTATTCAATTTCAAGAAATAAATGAAGTTAATTAAAATGCAAGCTTATAAAAACAGGGGTTTTTAAGAAGCGAGCCAGAAACAAATGACCAATCCTTATTTATTTCGTCTTTTATATCAAATAAATTGGTTGATGGTACAGGAAGAATACTGTGGCTAAATATCAACACGCAGGCAATTAAATTTTGTAGACCATTAAAAATAGAATTTACCAATAGGAGTAAAGAACACATATTAAAAGAAAATAACAGAGTAGAGAATGAAGTAAAAGTGTCATATCGCCCGCACCGAAAATGTCACAGCGCCCGTGGGACTTATGACATTTTCAACCTGTGTCATAAGCCCTAAATTTCTTAATACTTGCAAAGTTTATCAAGAATCAATGAAATTACCGTTTTTAATAATACAGTTTAATGTGTTATCTCGTTTGAAATCGCGCTTTACATGTTTTTGGCACAATAATATTCTATTCAGTTTGCGATTGATCTCAAAACTAAGTGCACGTGAAATGGAATCCGGCTATGAATTTAAAATTGTTCCTGGACTTAGAAACAATTCTAAGTTGCTGCTTCTTACAAGCCAGCAAAAACTGTTTAAAATTAAAATTATTTTGAAGGAAATTTCGCGTTATATTTGCAACATAAAAGACTGCAGTGTTTCAGTGGCCTTGTCCAATAGTGGTGTGTGTACTCAAATGAGTCTCGAGAGCACCCACAACCATGCTTCTCCCCAAGACCTAATAAAAAGACTAGAGCTAATTAACAATGTCAAAAGTCAATGTGAGCAAGAAAATTTAAAAAGAAAAGGCGTGCGCGACATCTTCTACGAAGAATGCCTCAAAAGCGGAGAAGCGGCTTCTTCAGTTTCTTTTCCTAAAATAAAACGGCAATTGTTTAGGATCCGGAGTAAAAACGCGATGCAAAACCCCAAGTCGCCAAGTGAAGTCAAATTGCTATTTGAAGATGACGCTTTCCAGTAAGAACAAGGCAATTGTAAGCAAAATCAGCATTTTCTTATCGCCAAGCATTGTGCAGAATATTGAAAGTAGGCCAGGAGAACGCCACTTTATCATAGATGGAACATTCGATACCGTGCCTTCTTGCGGCTTTAAACAATTGTTAATTGTTCATTATCAATTCAGGAATCATGTAAGTGTATACAGTTTGTGTGATATTAAACCAAATAAGTTCATGTCCATTTTTATTCTAATTGCAGACTTTTCCATTTATTTACATTTTGATGACGAGAAAGACAAGAGAGATCTACGAGCACCTGTTCGCATTTTTGAATGCCAACTTTTTTAAGTTTCAACCGAAAAGCTTTACCACAGATTATGAGATAGCTTTGAGAAAAGCGTTAAAAACTGTGTTCCCAACGGCAACGATAAATGGCTGCTGGTTTCATTACTGTCAAGCTTTGAGGCGCAACAGCTTAAAAATTCCTAATTTTGGAGCAACGTTAAAAAATACGGACTGCTACAAACGGTACAGGACGTTTCTCAGCTTGCCATTAATTCAGCATCCGAAAATTCAGGAAATGTTTACAATTTTGAAGGACCAATTGTTGGAGCTGGCACGACATTTTGAAATGTTTTTGAATTACTTTGAAAAGGTTTGATGGTTAAAGTAAGATTATTTTTCTTTTTTAATAGTTTTTGTTATTCATGTATCTTTTCCCCAGACCACACCTGATGTATTCTCTGTGCGCGCTCAGGTTGTGCGAACAACAAGCTCATTTGAGTTCTTCAACGCTGCATTAGCTCGGAAATTGCAAAAGCATGGCCGCTTCGACCAATTCCTCGAAGTTATTCGAGATGAGGACTATGCTACAAGCGTAATTTTAGCTAATGCTCTGGATGGCGACTGCGAAAAAAGCAGAGAGTCAAGGACAACAAAACAGAAGAGCTTCTCAGGGACTTGGAGAGCGCAAGAATATCATTAAACGAGTTTTTTGGCAGCCTAATTTATCAAAAAAATGATTTGATTGGGTGGGGAACCACATTTGAAGAGCAGTCATGCTCAGATAATACTGAAGATGAAGATGAGGACAATACTTTACACTTCAGTCAAATGGTTGAAGTTCTTAAATGTATAATTTGCCTTGACACTCCGCGTGATGTGGTACTATTACCTTGTAGCCACTTCAAAATATGTTTTGAGTGCTACAAAGTGAGGAAATGAAAGCGGCGAAGTTTCTATGGCTCTGCCCATATTGCAGGCAAATAGTAGACAGCCAAATCAAAGTTTATCAATAATGTTTAAATGAAATAAATGACATGCTAACACAATTTTGTATTTAAATTTACTTTATTAAAAGTGCAAGCAAAAATTGTTTTACATAAAAATCGCGCGACATAGCCCCCGAATTACAGTATCTGCGGATACTGGGGGTACAATCCAAAGGGGTTCTTCCAGTATCTTGGTATATTGGCAGTTAAGTCCAATGAGTGGATTCAATGTGTTTAATATTGTGTTTAATAAAATGGGAACTTGCCGCGTTTTCGGTCAAAATTATAATGAATCTTTATTCTTCTACAAACTAAAAAGTAACTTGAGGAATACAGTGGCCCGTGGGCGCTATGACACTGGGCGTTATGCCATGCACCCGGTTCTCCTACCGGTGCAGGGCCCTTGTGCGCGTGCCACAGGTGCTTACGGAAGCAGATGGGACTGCACGTAGATTGACCAAAACAAAACGGAAGCGGTAATACTAATGATGGCAATTCATGGATCACAAATAATTTCTTCCTCTACTATTCCCATCGGATGCTTAGGCGAAAACGCCTCCGAGGCTCTAAACAACTGTTATAAAAGCGACAGAATATCTCACGCACGAAAAAATAGTTGTTTTAATAATATAGAAGACATATTTCACCGAGCTATGGATTATTCGGGTCCCTTAATATCAAGCCTTTATTCAAATAAAAAGGTTAAAACATATAAGGACAAGCTACTTAAATACGAATCACAGCCAAAGAAACCAACAATCAAACCAATTGTATCTTTCAACTGAAATTCGGGAAAAGATTAAACTCAAAAGGGACCTGAGGAAACGTTGGCAAGAAACTCGCTATCCTGCTGACAAAAGATTATATAATAGAGCAGCATCTGAGCTTAAACAATTATTGTCTAACCTAAGAAATGAATCTCTAGCGGCATATCTGAGAAATTTAGACCCCAATTCTAGCAACAAAGAGTACAATCTGTGGAGAGCCACTAAATATCTGAAGAGACCATGCAAAAGAAACACAATCATCCGCAAAAACAATGGAACTTGGTGTAGATCCGATAATGAACAAGCTGAGGCATTTGCACAACACCTGCACTCTGTGTTCCAGCCTAACGACATTTCCAATGCTACAACGGAAGCTGAAGTAGAAAACTTTCTTGGGTCACTCTGTCAAATGAGCTTGCCAATTAAAAAGAATCCATTTTGACGAAGTCGTGACAGAAATTAAATGCTTGAGTAATAAAAAAAATCGACAGGCCCGGACAAGATAGACGGCATCACTCTCAAAAATCTACCATTAAATTGTATACGGTTTCTTACGCTAGTGTTTAACGCCATGCTCAGGTTAGACCATTTCCCAAGTCAATGGAAATGTGCAGAAATCATCATGATCCTCAAGCCAAATAAGACAGAATCAGAACTATCATCTTACCGTCCCATTAGTCTGTTGACAATATTCTCGAAAGTGTTTGAAAAAATACTATTGAAGAGGATGTTGCCAATTTTGGACGAACTTTCCATCATTCCTGAATACCAATTCGGATTCAGAAAAGGTCACGGCACCACTGAGCAATGTCATAGGGTCACCAATGAAATTGTATCTGCGCTTGAGAACAAAAAATATTGTACTGCTGCGTTCCTAGATGTTCAACAAGCGTTTGATCGTGTTTGGCACAAGGGATTACTCTACAAGATTAAGAAATGGTTACCTGCCCCATATTATCTATTACTGAAATCATATTTGTCCAAAAGATGCTTCTACGTGCAGCAGAGAAATGAAACGTCAACACTAATTCTCATAAACGCAGGCGTTACACAAGGGAGTGTATTAGGACCAGTCCTTTACACCCTATACACGGCAGATATGCCAGTAACAAATAATTGCACCATTGCAACATATGCTGACGATACATCTATCCTGGCAACAAGTTCATGTCGAGACGAAGCTTCTCAACTGTTGCAAAGTGAGCTCAATATTATTGCATCCTGGTTTCTTCGCTGGAAATTTAAAATCAACTCCCTGAAGTCTGTCCAAATAACATTTGCATTAAGACCAGGAAACTGCCCAAACGTGACACTTTACGGCTCAGCCATTCCACAAGATTCATGTGTGAAGTATCTTGGGATGCACCTCGACCGCAGACTAACATGGAAACCCCACATAAAAGCGAAATGTCAACAGCTCAGAATAAAAACACTGAAAATGTCCTGGCTACTTAATAAAAAATCTGCAGCCTCTTTGGAAAATAAAATTCTCCTCTACAAAACCATTCTGAAGCCTGTTTGGACCTACGCTATCCAGCTCAAATATTGATATACTTCAGCGCTACCAGTCGAAAACATTGCGAAAAATTGTCGATGCTCCATTTTATGTAAGCAATGCAAACATCCACAGAGACCTAAACATTCCAACAATAAAAGAAGAAATTAACAAATACAGTAGGAAATATACAGACAGACTTCACAATCATATGAATAATTTAGCCCTAGGCCTAGTAGACAATAGTTCAACATATAGAAGACTTAAAAGATTTCACGTTCTTGATCTCCCTGATAGGCTAATTTAAGTAAACAAGATGTTATATTTAATAGCAGGTTTCACTGGAAGTCTGCTACTTCTGTCCTGTAAAATATTAGTTATAAAATTTACTTATTGTCACAAGACAGATTGTAAATAAATATTGAATAAAAAAAAAAAAAAAAAAAATCTCTTTGGTCAAAAATTCCAAATAGTAACCGATCACAGACCCTTGACATGGTTAATGAATTTAAGGAACACAATTCAAAGTTGGTGAGGTGGAAATTGCAGCTCTTAGAATTCGACTATGATGTAGTATACAAGAAAGGTTCTCAGAACGTGGTGGCCGATGCTCTAAGTCGAGTCGAAATACAAACAAACTGCATATCCAGTCCAGTATCAAAAGAATTACCCGTGTCCATAAGTACGTCCGATAGAGCACTGAACGAGTTCAAAACACAATATATTTTCGAAATAGGAATTGAAGGGAAAACAAAAAATTGCATTCTGTTTAAAAACAAGCTCAGACGTATCGTGTCAAAAACTGATTTCGATTTAAACATAGTTATTGAAGTTTTACGAGAAATTCTAAACCCTAACAGAATACATGCCATCCTCGCCCCCGAACCCATTTTTAAATTAATAGAGGAAGCATACGTTAAATATTTTCGTAATTACAAATTGATCAGATGCAAATATCTTCTGACAGATATCACGACAAGGGAGGAACAAGACGCAGTAGTTAGGGATTATCATCTAAAAAACAACCATCGCGGAATAGAGGAAACGTTAAACCATTTAAAGAGAACAGTGTATTTCCCGTATATGAAACAAAAAATTGCGCAAATAATTAACCTATGCGACACCTGTCAAACACTAAAGTATGACAGAAAACCACCCAAACCTTTGTATCAAAAGACCGAAATCCCTGAAGTATCGTAACAAATTGTACACATGGACATTTATACGATAAATGCTCAGACAATTCTCACCCTGATCGATAAGTTCTCGAAATCTTTGAGACATTATTTCTGTTTTGTAGGTGTTCCAGCAAAACTAGTATATTATCAGGGTGCTGAGTTCTCAGGGAAAATATTTATCGATTTCTGTAAACAATATAACATCATTACCCATGTCACATCATTCCAGCAATCTACGAGTAATTCACTAGTAGAAAGATTGCATTCCTCACTCACCGAAATATATAGAATTATTGTTGAAAATAGAAAGACTAATAACCTCCAACTTGATTACGAAAAAATATTATTCGAAACACTAACTACATACAATAATGCCACTAAACTAAATACACACCCTTTGAATTGTTCTCAGGAAGAATTCATATATTCAATAAAAACATTCCTTACAACACGGAACATGACTACTTACAGAAACTAAATGAGTATCAAAATACACTTTACCCAAAAATCAAGGAACAATTGGAAAAAAAATATGAATCTTAGAATCGAAAAATTGAATAAAGACAGAGTACCACCAATCTCAGTTAGGGGGAACGATATAATATTTAGAAAGGAGAACAGAAGAAACAAACTCACGCCCCGTTTTTCCCAACACAAAGTTTTTAAAGACAACAGAATTACACTAATATCGACTAGGAAACAAAAGTTACACAAAGCTAAAATTAAGAACAGGATTAAAACAACTCCTATTGATCTTACAGATTCGCATTCATCACAGCCCAAGACTTGAAAGTCCAAAAATTAACAAACGATACCCCTTTACTAAAAATTAATTTGGGAGAGGCTAAAATAATACAATCATATAAATATCTTACACATAGAATTAACTTACTAGATTTTAGCGATGGTGTTCTGAACTTCGAAAAAGCGATTGACCAACTAAAAACGAACTCGAACTCAAACGAAGAAATTGAAAGTCTATCGACCAAATTACAACAACTGAAAGTTAGAGTAGAGATGTTGTTGCCCAAAAGAAGGCAATGACGGGGACTAATTAACGGACTAGGCAAAGTCGTTAAGATAGTTACAGGTAATTTAGACGACGCAGACCGACGAAGAATCGATGACAACTTAAAGGACATTTTAGAAAATCAGAGGGAACTAACAACAAATATAAATAATCAGGAGTTATTTAATAGTGAAGTTAATGCAAGATTCGAAAATATTACGAATCACATTAATAAAGAGCAGCAAACAATCAATCGTTTTCTAAACAATTATCAAATACCATTTTTAAATCTGTAAACTCTGTAAACAAGAATCAACATGAACATCGATGTACTGTCTAATTATTTAAGTAATATAGAAGAAAGCCTGCTACTAACTAAACTAAACATTGTACCGAATTTTATTATATCAGAACCAGAATTGAAAGTAATTAAACAAGAATTAAATGACCCATTATTCCGGAATATGTCCGACCAGCACATAATTGACCTGCTACAATTAGATAGTTTCATGAGCGAAGGCAAGATAAATTTTAGAATTAAGATACCTACCTTTAAGCAAAGCACATACCAATTTACACATATAATTCCCTTGTCCATAAATGGATCTAAATTACTAATCCTGCCTAACTATATGGCATACCATAGCACTAAAGACATATATTATTATATGAACAGATGTAATAAGGTCCATAAGTACTTTATTTGCGAAAACACTATTGAAACCAAAAATAATGTCCAATCCGAATGTCTTGATAGTATATTTACTTTTAATACTGAAAATTGTAAAGTTAAAAACGTCGGAATGCAAGAAATAATTACGGAAGTAGAACCGGCACACATTTTAATTTTTAATACAGTGAACTCTACTATTGTATCTAACTGCACAAAAATATTCCTGTAAAGGGTTCTGCCCTAATTACGTTTAAAAACTGTGAGGTGTATATCAATCAAATTCCCTATGATAAGCAGCTATTCCAATTCGAGGAAAAAATCGAAGCCTCAATTCAAATTATCCAAAATATTAATTTTACCGATCACATTGAGGATATTAATTTACACAATCTTAATCTACAATCAATCAATGCTTCAAATTCGATAATTTATTGGAAGAAATTCACAACTACTAATTTCGGAGCGGTATATTTATTAATAATAGTTGGAGCCTTGGCATCGCTCTTATGGATCAACACAAGGAGAAGGGTTATTTTCACGCCCATACCAGAACCAAGTTTCGTGACGTCCACCGCTTCAATCCAGGAGGGGAGGAGTTACCGACCGGTTGAAAGGCAACGAGCCTCCGGCCAAACCTCCCAGAGCTACCCTGGAAATGGTACGCTGACTGGGCGGCCACTTGTACCCACACATCTGGGTGCAATTATGTTGCAACCCAAGCATTGCTATTGAACCCAACCACGACACTCAAACCACGACAAAGTTGCAGTTTTTAACTTACAATCGTATAAAGCATACCAATGGAAAGGGCTTGAAAAATGCTTTCCAATGACACCAATGACGAATACCGAGTATCCGTGCATACAAGTATTTAAAATTTTAAAATCAAGTCAGCTAAATGTAAAACTGATGTATTGAATCAGCCTATGTCCTATGTTCTAGCTACTTTCAGCTTAAGGCTTTAGAAATTTTAAATTGGTTCACGATCGAATGCAAGTGCTGACAACGTGGTTACAAGAAAATATATATATTAAGGTAAAATGTTTATTTCATAACGATTGTGCATGACCGTTTCCGATTCCTTTTAAGTCTTAAAATAAATATTTATTGTAATTGACGGTGTTCTGACCGTTATTTCCCACACACCTGTATTTACATTCGTGGAACCATTGGGCATCGTTTTTATCAAGTGAACATAGAAAGGAAAAATCTTTCTTACACGGAGATTGTGCATGAACTGCTGTCCGTAGAAACCATTAAATGGAATATTTATTACACTTGTCATTTTCCTGACCAGTCTTTCTAGGAGTAAAACATACCTGTATGCACTCCCAATTGGTAACATTAGGTAAACATAGTCTAGAGACTATATAAATGACACCACTGAAATTGCTCAGAATCAGTTACTCAAAGGCCTCAGAAATACATCACTATGGATCTTACTGTTGAATTTTATAATTCTTTTGAGGCTGATAAGACCCTCGTTAACCAACCTTTCGGTATAAACGTTAAAGTTATCGAGTCAGATGAAATCGATGACCAGGACTCCGATGTGGAAATTATTGAAGATTCTGAGCCGGACTGCGCATTGGATCTCGACGATGAAGACACCGTGGACCGATACCTACGAGAAGTATTTGAACCACACTCATCGTCAACTCAAACCATTCCATCAGAATTGGATTATTTAGGGTTTAAAGACTTTCCTATGGGTAAAGATACCCAGGAAGTTCTAAGAAAACTTATTCAGCTTGAATAAAGCGAAGAGCAATATAAGAATATGCAGTGTGCTCAAACATTTGATTTGGATGAGTCAGACAAAATATCAACAACTTATGGATGATGGACAGGATGGTGTTTTAATGGATGTTCTCTTAAGATTAGATTTTAATATTTGTATATTCGTCTAAAAACATTATGAAATAAAAACACGTTATATAAATTCAATATTTAAAGTTCTTGTTCTTTATCAGATATTTCTCTTTCGTTTTATTTATACTTTTTAATTCAGCATCGTGCATCAATATCATGTGCATATTAAAATCGTCTCGCAGCCAAAATTTCCGAACATCAGTACAGAAATAACAGTAGTAATAAAAGGACTTTGATTTTGTATAGCTTAAGTTGTGTACTTTTAAGGTATGAACTTTTAGACTGTTACGCGTAGTAAATGATTTTGATTCCGAGCATAACTCACAATGAAACTTGCCCATTTTGATGTGAAACTGAACTGAGTTTTTTATAAAAAATACATCTATTTTAAAGGGTTTTAAATGAAAAATTGTATATTATATACTTTAACTGTATTGTGGTACACTTGTATATATAATATATTCCTATATATAATGTGTACATGAAAGAGTGAAATAGGTATATTCTTTCATGTATAAAAGACCATGTAATTCATGTAACAAATTAGTATTCAACGACTAGTGACTAGAACACCACGACTCCAATCTCTAACCAATCAAAAATGGTATATAAACACTTCTTTATGTATATAATCCTTCCTAATCTACTTATTCCTCATAGGATTTCTTAGAGACCCTAAATGAATCAAAACCTGTTATTGGTTATACGAAAATTGAAGATCTATGTATTGGGTTTGATAATAAGATCACCGGATGTAAATTAAGGAAAACACCTAATGGAACTAAAATATGCCTTTATTTAGCCAATAAGGAATGTGAGGATATTTGGATATTTCTACCAAAAAACAAATTTTCAACTAAGACACCATTTAAGAAATCGACTGAGAACGGAATTTCCCATATGGTATATAAAGGAAAGGATCCCAATAGATATAGCTGTGCTCAAATTGAATTTATCAGTAAATAAATGAAGTAAATAAATGAAGTAAATAAGAAATTTCCCTTATAAAAGATTGAATTTCTTATTCCAAAATCAGTCTTAGTTCAACCTTTACAAGTTACAATTGAAGTCTCCTTGATGCAGCTTGAAGACATGATTTATTTTACGTTTTGAAATTTTTCTTAAACATTTTAAGTATTTGTTTATCATTATAAGTAAAGTCGTTTTTCTTGAACTTTTTCAGGAGCACTTAAGTGATTTATTTCTACATTTAAAAAGTCCGAACAACATACAATAATGACCACAGGTGTTAGAAAAATATCCTTGTAGTTGTTGTTTATTAAAAAAATATTTATGGGCGTAGTTGTTGTTTATTAAAAAAATTATTTATGGGCGTTTGATCTTAAAAATGTTATGAATTCCTTTTTCTGCGGGTATTGACCATATGAATTGAAAAATTCAGCTGACTTAGGGCTATCAAAATAGAAGGCAATCCAATGAGTTCCAGGTTTATCTGATGGATCGGTATTCGCAATAATAAGAGCCGGATACTTTTTTATAGTTTTAGGTAACTGGTCCGCAGGGAAAACTCCTTTAAAAATCTATTGTGTTTTTGCATGCTTTGATAGCAAATATTTAATTTGTAATGTATTCATGTTAAAGGAGTAATCGTATGTTTCTATGCTTATCAATATCAATCATGGAATCATATTCGCAGTACACCAGACAAGTAACTGCTTCAGTAAGTGGTTCTGAGAATCTTCCTTCGATTCGTATAGTTCCTTGGGTTATTAAATTCGCACAAACACTCGAATTTGAATGATCGGCAGTTAGATCAAAAGCCAATGTGTGATCTCGCGCTGGGAAGGAGGCGCCGAGATCGCCAAGGAGAGGGAAGCCAGGCTGGTGGAGCGCCAGCCTGAACACGGAGAGACTCAAAGTGCGGAGGCTTCTCCGCCGGCTTTAAAACGCCAGCCGTCGAGGAGACGGTGATGCAGCTGAGCTGTATGTGGTCGCGCTGAGGCAAACCTCAGCCGATTACAAGAAACTCATCCTAAGGGCGAAGGAGGACAGCTGGAAACGCTTCAAAGGTGAAAACGCACAAGATCGGAGGTATATCGATGTGTGAATTCTTTGAGGTGTTGATAGAATTTACAGTATAAAATCATAATGTCCATACAGAATATCAATAAAACATGGAATGGTATCATATTTTTAGAGCTTCAAAAAATATAGATTATTGACTCTCAGAAGAGACTACAATGGTTGTGCAATGTTTGTAGCAGAAAGGTGCCCAGGTGCTTCAGTACTCGGCTTGTTCGCTGACTTTAAATATTGAAGGAAGCCAACAATTGTTTCATTTAAACTATCATATACCCATAACTTATGCTTATTAAATGTTTAATAAAAACAGATAGTGACGCATGATCAATTTTTAAAAAATTAATATTGTATAAAATTAATCCAGTCATAATGACACTAGAAAATGAGTTTTATCTTAAGGATTCATTAAATTGTCATATTTCTAAGAAAAATGTTCTTAGATCATAGAGTTAAATATCATTGTCATTTAACAAGTTTCTTTAGGGGTGCAGCTCATTCTGAGTGAACCTTGGAGTATGGACTACATAAATCCATACCGGTGTTATTCCATTACTTTTACAATTGTTTGACATTTTTTTATAGAATACTTATCTATAATTTCTAGCAGTATTATGCATACCAATAAATAAATACTACAATTCTGGTTCAAAAAATATTAAAGGTGAAAACAATTTTAAAAGTCGATTATTCTTGATACATTTAGATTTACGCCATGAATGTTATAAAATGGATGAAGCATTAAGCATTATAAAAATGTTTTACTTATTGGTACCTACCTATATGGTGTTACGACAATGATCAGATCAAGGGCACCCAAATAGCAACAAGTAGGGTGCAATATAATATTATTTGCCGTAATGACAGTGAGGATATCGCAAAATATTAGAAATGGAAAGCATAAACAAGTCAACTCATTAAATGAATTTAGAGATAAGCCACAAACATTAGAAAAGTATTTATTATAAGTATAATATTTGTATGCATATACAATTTAAAAAAAATAATTTGTATATTATAATGTATATAAATAACAATAAAATAAAAAAAATATTTTAATAATATTTTAAATTAGTATTTGGTTCACAAACTTTTCCGACTCTAGATTTCAACAGGCTTGACTGCTAATTCCGAGGTAAAATTAATTTTTTTTGTATTGCATATACATGGTTGTTTTGTTGGGAAGCAGTTGGTGTTACCACTGCGACTGAGCATTGCGAAGTTAAGACTAAGACTGTGAGTTTCGATGGAAGTGGTCCCGATTTTTATACTAGTTTAGAGTCACGCATACATGCATATTCAACGTATTTGTTTGTAGGCTTCTATGTATAAGTACAAATGCATCATCACTAACTCCAGACTACAGTTAAATGTATTAAAGTTGTGAACGAAATCAGCGTTGACCAGTTCACTATGGGCTAAATGACCACAAAATATCAATGCATTTAGAAAATCTCAAGCTGTTATGCGATAAACTTCAAATGTTAATGCTTAACAGATCATGTTAGCATAACAGCATTTGCATCCGAAGCCGTTTGCTAAATTTACATTTGTTTGTCAGTCAACTTTGATATTCAATTATTTGCGGTGCGGGGGAGTGGTGGATCTATCAAACACATAAGCAGATATTGGTGGCCAAATTTGGTACTACTAGTTCTAAAGGTGTTTGTAATATTCAAGTTCTTCCAATTTTTGTTAGCGATAGAGGCGATGCCACGCCCACTTTTCTATGATAAAGGTATCCCCCATACTAAAATAATACCAAAAAACGCAATGAAAATCTCATATATACGAGATATATATATCTCATATATATCTCGTATATCCAATCATGACGGACCCACCTGACATTTTCAAAACTACCTTAAAATCGTATCATTCCCAATTAGGCGACCCAAAATTTATTGTAATTAAAAGGAAGGACAACGGCTCATTCGAAAAAATATCACCATTCCTAATTAAAAAATCCGTAGACTTTGCCTGTGGCTAAGAGACGGAAACTTTTTAATAAAAACTGTAAATGAATTGCAAGCCAGAAAGCTGCTTAAACTTACAACAATCATAGAAATGGAAGTGACAACAAGCGAACATAAAACATTGAACTTCTCTAAGAGAGTTATTTATTATAACGACCTTAGATATATTGACGAATACACTATTTTACAAGAACTAAAACCACAAAAAGTAAGCGAAGTAAAAAAAATAATGAAACGATAAAACCCCAACACTAACTCTGATAGCAGCAACACCACTCTAGTTGAAACCGTATTGATCATTATCACATTTGAAACACACAAACTCCCAGAAATATTGCGAATTGGGTACGAAACAGTGCGTGTACGAGAGTATATCCCACTTCCTCTCCGATGCAGAAAATGCCTCCGCTTTGGTTCCCCAGCACCAATATGCAAAACCTCCGAAACCTGCACTAATTGCTCAGAAACAAAACACACAAACGACGATGAAACATGCAAAATCGAAAAAAATGCCTAAACTGCAAAAACAACCCAGAACTTGACCATCAGCACAGCCCAATCGACCGCAAATGCCCCACTTTCATAAAAAAACCAAGAATTAACAGCTATTAAGACCACACAAAAAGTTGATCACAAAACTGCCCAACGTATTTATTTCGAACGACACGGATCTCAATTGAAGAACACCTATGCCAAAACACTTGCAAACGCTACAACTCAGATGACAACTAACCCTCAATCACCGAATACTAATATAAATACAACCACAACATAAAAAATCGAATACCACACCCACATTAGGAACCCAAGCTCCTCCATCAAATACGACAGCTACCGGTTTAGTCACAACAACTCTACCATCAAGCCAAACTCTTCAACGCTATTACCACCACGATTACGACAAACTAGAAGACATGGATACTGACTGTATCACACATACCAGAAAACTAACCACACCATACTTCTCACATCTCTCAGAAGACTCACTAAAAATAAAAATCTTCCATAAAGATAAGTCTAAAAACCTAACAACTAATCTTAAAGCATCTAAGACTAAGACCAAAGCGCTAAACAAAAGCAAACTTACAGCGACAGCGAATCCATATAGAACTTTAAGTAAGTAAGACTTAAACCTAAACCGTTAATATTACTAATAAAGTTAAGTTACAAACTTTCATCTTCACTAAAATGTCATTAACAATAATTCAATGGAATTTAAAAGGATATGTAAATAACTATAACCAACTCCTTATTCTCATCAAAAAACATTCACCGCATATAATTTCCCTCCAAGAAACCCACATTCAATACACTAATAACATACCAATCCCAATAAACTACAAACTATTAACAAACATAGCAACCAACATATTTGGCGCCGTAGCACTTTTAGTTCATAAGTCAATTCAACACACTACCCCTAACGCCACAGACGACCTAGAAACAATAAACATAAGTATACAATCTAAACTAAAATTAAACATATCTTCAACATACATATCTCCCACCAAAAACATTACTATCCAGACACTTAAAAACACATTTAACACACAACAAGCACCCTCACTAATTATGGGGATTTCAATGGATGGCATCCTTCCTGGGGCTCACCAACAACAAATAACTCAAAGATTTATTGACAATGCACACCTTATTCTACTGCATGACAAATCTCCCACTCATTTTTCAACTCACAATACTTACACACACATAGACCTCACACTCTGCTCTCCAATTTTGGCCCCCCACACTAAGTGGGAAATACTGAACGACCTTCATGGTAGCGATCATTTTCCTTTTATCATCATATTTCCATCAACTAATACACAAAAATTCAACAGACCTTTCATTAAGCTAAAAGAGGTCAACTGGGAAAAATACAACTTATTTACGCAACAATCAAACGAAAAATACTCAACCTCTCAAAACGTAAACAAAGAAGCAGCCCAAATTAACAGAATCATTCTATCTAGCGCAAACCTTTCCATCCCACAAACCTCACCAAATACGTACCCCTACAGAGTTCCATGGTGGAACAAAGCTACAAAAAGAAAAACAAAAAGCGTGGAAAACACTCAACCGCCATATAACACTAGAAAACATCAAAGACTACAGACGTAAAAATGCAAAATTTAGATACACCTTAAAAAATAGTAAAAATGAAGCCTCTAGCGAATATAAGACACTTCTGCGGACTTAACCCAGTTAAGCAAATCCACGCCATAACAAACCCAGACAACAACGAAGTAACTACAACTAATAACGAAATTGCCAATATCTTTGCTAAACACTTTTCAAACCTGTCAGACGACACGAATTTCCCAGAACATTTTCGAAACAACAAATACAGGAACAATAATGTAATCAGCTCAATCTATAGAAAAACAGATTTCAATCCCCGAACTAGCGTCAGCACTACAAACCCTCAAAGGATCTGCCCCAGGACGCAACAGAATCTCCTACCAAATGTCCAAAAATAGCTCCAATACTACAAAAAAAACAGAATAACAGCCCTATTTAACAAAATATTCGATACTCACATACCACAAGCCTTCAAAACTACCCTTATAATTCCTATCCTGAAGCCAAACAGTGACAAAGCTCAAACCACCTCCTACAGATCCATCTCACTCAACTGTTGCCTAGCAAAAACACTAGATAAGATCATAGCCAAAAGACTTTGGTAGTTTGCAACTTACAACATTCTGCTAAATAAAAACCAATTTGGATTTAAAAAAGGAAAATCGACTTCGGACAGTCTACTTTACGTAGACTCGAAGACACACCAGCACTGCTACTTTACAAAGGCCTTCGACCGATCTATAATCGACCAACTTCATGAATGGCAAACAGAGCCGAAAATAATAAATTACGTCCGAAATTTTATGCTTAACAGAAAAATAATAATTTGTGTCGGTCAACACAGATCCAACGCACTACCCTTATTCAATCGAATCCCTCAAGGATCCCCAATCTCCGTTATACTATTCCTCATAGCCTTTAATAAATTGTCCGATATAATATCCTTACACAAGGAAATCAAATTTAATGCATACGCTGATGACTATTTTCTCATAATTAACTTAAAAAAAAAGAAAAATATTAGCTTTAACCTAGGCAACCTTCTAAACGACATAGAAAACTGGGGTTCATATTCCGGGGCATCCCTATCCATGTCAAAGTGCCAACACCACACATGGATAAACTTATACCTGCACTTCATAAAAAACTAAATATAATAAAATGCCTATCCAGTCTTAAGTTTAACTGCAGCACATACACATTAATCAACGTGGTAAAAGCTACTATTGTTGCAAAAATAGAATTCGGCCGGTTCCTCAAAACCACACTTAACAAATTAAAACCGCCCCTAAACTCCGCTATTCGCCTAGCTCTCGGAGCCTTTCGTTCTACTCCAACAACTAACCTCCTACAAGAAGCCAATATTCCTCCAATAGAATTAAAACGAGATCTGCAAACAGCCCAACTAAATAAAAACCTCATTTCTTCCACAGACACACCAATTCACAAATTCGTATAACAAAGTAAACTTAAAAAGAAATCTCCACCAATTATAGACCGTATAATGAACCTCTGCCAGAAATTTCACCTATCTTTCGAACCACAAAAACTAAACAAACTCAAGCCACCCTGGGACCTACCCAACCTTACATAAAAAAAGCAACACACCCAAAAAAATATACCAGAAAATATACGAAGACACAAAATCAAACCTTAAATCACACAACTTTATATTCACTGACGGATCAAAAAAAATCGACATTATAACATACGCCATCACAACGGAAACAAGCATACTCCTCTGTTTTAACAGCCGAAATCATCGCCATTTTCGAAGCTATCCAAATTTTAAAAAACAAAAGAGGCAAATATGTAATCTGCATAGACTCCCCCGCAGCAATAGACTCAATTAAAAATACAAACAATAATAATATTTATCCAAATAAAATAAGATCACTATTAACACAGTTAGCCCCAAAAATAAAATTAATTTGGATTCCTGGCCATGCAGGCACCCACCTCTCCTCTCCTGCAAACAAAGCAAACTATCTTCCTGAACTCCAACCCGCTACATCTCCTCAATGACCTAAACCCAGAAAACATTAATAAAATACTACTTTTCCTAAAATCAACACAATTATACCACAAAATGTAAATATAAACATTTATTAAGACTAGTTGCCTAACTTAAGAAAAATAATGTACAGAATAAATAGATAACGATTAAATATTAAGTTAAGACACAACATGTACGAGTATATATATCATCCCTTAAGACTTAAGCACAAAAAACTCACATAGCCGAAGGCCACAGTAGCCAGGGCTATATCATTAAGCTAGTCTAGTTTTGTAAACTTTTCTACCTTTTATAATAATAATAATAATTATAATCAGCCTATGTCCTATGTTCTAGCTACTAGAAATATCTTAGAAACATGTTCTCAGAAAACAATTACTGCAACGTTACTTGTATCCCTTTTCTCCTTACTTACCGAAATGTAAAAAATCTGAAATTTGAATAAACAACTTGAAACATTGACTTATACTTAACTATGCACTTTACAATTTTATTATGGTGCGTCCATGAACGTATATCGGTTCTCCATATCGTTACATTTTATTACTTCTTTGAACACGAGCACTGATTTTAAAAACTATATTTTATGGGTTTAGGATTTCTGTGCCAAAATCCATACTGACTAAAAGGGCCTGCGGGGTGGTGAAGGGGAATCCTAATCACAGGAGACGACTGATAATGGGTTTCGGGGTGGGGGAAACCATGTTTTAATCACTAATGTGTGTCCTCTTTATCTATGCGTTGAAATGGATCTTCCTCATCAGTTCCACATGTCATGTTTCCACACACATCTGGGGTTCCCGCTCAACCATACACACGCACACACCTAGACAGAGGTTTACATATATAGAAATTGACAGTGTGTTTTGAGAAAATTCAACTCCTTAAGACGTTCCCAATCCTCCTAATTAGGGTCAGGAATACATTTCAATATTCCCAAATTACGGATAGGGGGGTCGGAAAACTAATCATGACACAATCGTCACATTTTATTACTTCTTTGAACACGTGCACTGATTTTAAAAAACTATAATTTATGGGTTTATGATTTCTGTGCCAGAATCCATATTGACTAAAAGGGTGAGGGGGAATCCCAGGAGAAGACGGATAATGGGTTTTGGGGTGGGGGAAACCATGTTTTTATCACTAATGTGACAGCTTAATAGCCCATAAATCTGTGCCAGAACCAACGAGAACTAACTACTTCCAGGCTTCAGGCAACGTATAGCTAGAAATGATTTCCATAGCGTTGAGTTATTTGGAACCGATTTAGCGGCAATTGAATCACAATTGAATCACAAATAATGTATGATAAGCCAATATACATAGGAGTAGCAGTTTTAGAATTATCAAAGTGGCTTATGTATGAATTTTAGTACAACTTTCTATTAGTTAAAAGTCCATCTACGAAAATAATATATATGTATACAGACTCCTTTATTTTATCATCAGAGGATGATTTCTATGAGACAATAAAAGCAAATCCCGATCGCTTTGATACCTCAAATTATAAGTTAGAAAATAAATACCAAATAATTCAGGCCAATAATAGAGAACCAGGAAAAATGAAGGATGAACATGCTGGAGATGTTATGACTTCTTTTGCTGGTCTTAAAGCTAAGGCAAATTCTTGTGTAGTTGCAAAGGATAAAAATAAAACAGAATCTGTTCAAAAAATTAAAGGAGTTAAAAAATCTGTTATTAAAAACTAAGTCATACTGATTATATTGAATGTATAAAATATAAAAAAACATTTTATGGAGCACAGCGTGTAATTCGAAGTAGATCACATACTTTGTATACAGAAATTATGAACAAAATAAGTCTTAACTATAAGGATGATAAGAGATATATTTTACCAGATAATTGTAATACATTAGCTCATGGACATTATAAAATTGAACGTATTATAAATAGTGATTAAGATAATAATCTATTGTAAAGTATATATGTAAATATGTAAATATATTTTGTATTATTAAAATTTTATTTAAAGAAAAATATGTGAATAAATAAATGTTTAATTTAAATCCGTCACAAAACTAAATTTTACGGAATAAAAGATGATAAAGATCCAAGAACGGTTATAATCACAGCGAGCTTATCTTTTGTTGTTTTGCTTTGAATTTGTCAAAAAAATAGCTTAAATTTTGTTTAATTTAATATTATTTAAATAAAGATAATGAGAGATGATCAGATGAGAATAAAAACACAAAAATATTATAGCTTAAAGAAAATTTTGGATACACTAAAAAAAATATGTTTGAAAAATTTTAATTTAGGTTTTAAAAATTACAAAAAAAAATATTTCCTTTTAAATTTTTCTTAAATGAATAACGCTAATTAACAATAAAGTTTAAATTTAATTTCGAATATTGCCTGCTAGGTTTATTGCCACGTTTAGAATAGGAATTTGAATTTTGTTTACTTTTTGAAATTAATTATGCCATTATTACTTAATATTTTTAATACCTTTTTATTATAATTATATTCTTTTATATTTAGTTTTAATTCATTTTTATAATTACTATTCTTCTACACACTATTTTTGAATATTTGATATCAATCTTTGGTTATAATTTTCTATCGCACAAAAACAAAAATGTATCTTTTAATTATGAACTTTTATAACGTTTAAAAAAAATAATGTAATGAATAACTAAATCCCTAACACAACCATGCTGTTGTTTCTCCGGTCCTAGGGTAAAAAGGGATCCTCAGAGCCATGCTCGAGATTATACTTTTTGAACTTTCTAACTGCAATAGTTCCTGAGATTTCAGCAATTTTAGTTTTTGGTGATTTGTGGGCGTTAGAGTGGACGTGGCAGGATGCTGTAATAAACTTGCGCTGTCTCGGGACCTCAAGAATCTTCATGCTTAATCTCAACTTTGTATCTGCTATAGTTCCTGAGATCTCAGCGTTCATACGGACGGACGGACGGACGGACGGACAGACGGACATGGCTCAATCGACTTCGCTATTGATCCTGATCAAGAATATACAAGTGCTTGCACGAAATAAGCTTGTTCGTCGGAGTTGCCCTATTTTTTAGTTTTTGTATGAAAAATTGTTTTAAATTAGTAAAAACTTTTGTTATTATTTTGATAATATGCGACATTCTTAACATTACTGCGTTTAAATTTTTTTGATATCTCTGCTCGTTTAGTAGCAGTATCAAATTAAAAATTCGATTTTTTCTTGCACGAAATAAGCTTGACTCCACTGTATATACTTTATAGGGTCACAAAAGCTTCCTTCTATCTGTTACATACTTTTCAACGAATCTAGTATACCCTTTTACTCTACGAGTAACGGGTATAAATATTACTTTTCCTAAAATCAACACAATTATACCACAAAATCTAAATATAAACATTTAATAAGACTAGTTGCCTAATTTAAGAAAAATAATGTACAGAATACATAGATAATGATTAAATATTAAGTTAAGACACAACATGTATATATATATTATCCCTCAAGACTTAAGCACCAACAACTCACATAGCCGAAGGCCACAGTAGCCAGCGCTTTATCATTAAGCTAGTCTAGTTTTGTAAACTTTTCTACCTTTTATAATAATAATAATTATAATAATAATAATAATAATAATATTATATGCCCATACCAACATAGGAACCCAATATATACATATACATACATAAATGTCTAACAGAAACACAAACTTCAGTTGGTCTCGTCATCTGCTTTTTCGCATTTGTTTTCTCGAATTCTGAATTGGTCGCTGAATACCCTTTGTATTAGCAAAACGGAATATCTTTTTACTAAAGGTTTATTACGGGAATTCAATTAAAATTATAGTTTAGTAATTTATAGCCGTATATTGAAAAAGGCAGTGATGGAATTTATGTAAATATTAAAGTGTTTATTTTTGAAGCTAAATTACGGGGGTTTAGTAATGTGAAGAATATTGATTGTGCTAGGACATAAAAGCAAGAAACCACTTGGAAACCATGTTTCCCCTAAAGGATTTTTTAGCTCTTTAGGGTATTTTTCTGTCGACGCACAAAACTTCTTTTTGCTTAAATCTGAAACACACATACACTCATGAAATATTTTCATGTATTGGAAATATGGTAGAGCAAGTGCTGAATTTCCGGAATAACATTTAACCCTTGAGGCGCATATAAATAATATTTCTTAGTTGCCTTGTACACACTCTTAACTTCATTTCAGAATTAAAAGCTTAAACAAAAACGAAAGTAGCAAAAACACTTGGTTGTAATTTATTAAAAATAGAACAATAAAAAATAAACCAAACGTTTTATCTTATAGGCTCATGCACAATCTAAGGGTTGGGTCAAACTCTAAATATCACAATAGAGGATATTTTTTAAGCTTATGTAATATCTTCATAAATAAACATTTATTACTTCGTACAACTTTAATTCTCTCTCCAGATTTCACGTACCAACTATATTTCTTAATCGTATATCTACTTTTTTATTATTATTATTTATTATTTACAGTAGTTAATGGAAAATTGGAGTATAGATGTGTGATTATAGCTTTAGTTCCCAGCAACGAGGGCGTTTTTGTAAGCTCTTAAAAACCAAGAAAACTGACAAATTGAGTGAAAATCAAACATCCGCGGGGAAATGGTGAATTAAGATGTCCTTCGACATCGAAAAGCAACCAGAAGGTGCACTGGGAGCGTCAACAGCCGGAGTCGCGCCAACACTTAGGATTTCTAGAGAAGTGGGAGGAAGAAGGAGCCGGGAGCAGATGAAGAGCCAATTAATAGCCCTTCTTGACTTCATCCTGAAAATCCAACGTCCAACAATATAGATTAAATACACACAGAGTTTTCGTATAGGTACTTGTGCTCAGGTTACCTTTAAATAAATTCAAATACTAAGTGTTCAATTACTGAGATAAGTTATAATACTGATTGTTACAATTACAACGTGTACGAGCGTAAGCTCTGTAACGAACAGCCATAATGAGCAAGACTCGGCAGCAACAACAAGATGAACGTCGGCTCTCGTCAATCAGAAATAACGCTTACTTCTTCATAATAGCGGAAGAGTTAACGACAACGGCACCACTGCAAGCGAATACGGAAAGAGCACGCTCGCTTTCTACAGGCTTATTATATCCAAGCGGCCCATCACAAAAACAGCCGTGGAGTATCCAATGCCCGTCCCCCGACCCCTACAACACAACCAACGATATGCTTTTAACAAAAACGATCAGCAAAATGGCCTCGTTGAAAATGGTGATTTCGACACTAACGACGACAACAACTGCAGTTTCTGTTTCTTCAGCTTTTACTGACAAGCTAGCCCCTACCCAACCCAGAAATACAAAAAATGTTAGCAGATAATTAATACAAACAGGAATCGATCAATATGTGCAAATAAAAAGAACTTTAAGCCCACGAGCAGATCGAGTGCCTCGACTATAAGATACCCGTTACAGTTTTACACAATTTTAAAATATTTATTTTGCTAGTGGAAATTCACAAGGCGCCACCTATTGTCACAAGCATGTTGAGTAACTGATAGTGACGTCACAAACCAGGTGAGGCCTTATAACCTAAAATTCTTTATAAGTAGCGAAATAATGTTCCGATTTAAAAAATCTTTGATAAATCTATATATATTAACAAAAGAAAATTATACAAACGAGGCCATTCATAATAATATTATAGACCCCACAGTTTTCCGCGGTTTGTGGGCGTTAGAGTGGGCGTGGCAAAATGAAAACTAGGGAAAAGTTGCAGTGACATCTCTAAAATACGTATTCTTAAGCACAACTTTCAAGCTCTTATGGTTCCCGAGATTTTTGGTTTTTCGGGTTTTGTGGGCGTGGCTTGATCGGAAAATAACAATTCGCATTGGGAGCGTCATAAAAACCTACATTTTCTTTTCTGGAAAATGCGAAAACCGTCTTTTGAGCTTGGTGGGCGTATGGGTGGGTGTGGCCGGATAATAGTACCACTATAAGATGCGCTGGCATCGTAAAATTATACATACTGCATTTCAACTTTCTAGCTTTCCTAAGATTTCAGCGATTTTAGTTTTTCGCGATTTGTGGGCGTTAGAGTGGGCGTGGCTCAAGAATCTTCATGCTTTATCTGAACTTTGCATCTCTTATAGTTCCTGAGACAGTTCCTGACAGACGGACATGGCTCAATCGTTTTCGCTATTGATCCTGATCAAGAATATATATACTTTATAGGGTCGGAAACGCTTCCTTCTACCTGTTACATACTTTTCAACGAATCTTATATACCCTTTTACTCTACGAGTAACGGGTAGAGTCAAGAAGAGGGCCGAAACCCCCATAGCCCCAAAGGCCCAGCCACCTCGGCTCTTGCCCCCACACTTTAAGGCTCTCGCGTCCCTGAGGTCCGCATGGCGACGCCAGGGTGAAGAGGTGTTTTGAAGGAATTTATGGCGTCAAAGCTGTCGACCGACGGCCTCGCCAATGAGGTGCCTAGCGGCTCGAGGGCTGGACCTGACCGCGCGAATGCAGCCCCATCGTCCGGGCCGCTATGGCGACGGCACCAACCACCTGCTGTAGCGTACCGGCAAAGAGGTCCATGTTGTTATAAGCAAAAGATTTCGGGCAAAGGGAAAAAGATGAAGATGAGAGGGAAGGGCTTGCGCTTCAAGGTGCCATCATGCGCACCCCCTAATTAGGCGAAATCAAGAAGGTCGTTGCGAACAAGAAGTTCGGCGAGATTGGCCTGGAAGTCAAGCCGATCGCTGCACAGCGACCCAAGCATGTCGTCCAAGACGTGGCTTCCCAGATCGCTCCTGATGAATTCATGGAAGAACTATATGCGAATAACCTGAAAGAGCACATGCCGGATGCGGAGTTCCGCAAAGACGGAGTCACTATAAACGTGACTCTTGAATGTGAGCCGAAGGTGCTGGATCTGTTGGAATGTGGGAGAATCTACGTAAAGTAGTTCTCCTACCGGTGCAGGGCCCTTGTGCGAACATACGCGTGTAACAGGTTCCTTGGTTTTGACCACAAGGTAGCCAATTGCAGGATGAGTGAAAAGGACAAGGTCTGCCGACAGTCCGGGCAGGCTGGCCATAATCCGGTGGACTGCCCAGTGGCCGGATTGGCCAAAGTTGAGGCAGAAAGTCAGAAAATAAATCTTAATCTACAGAAAATCGATTTTAGTATAATGGTGGAATACAGACATAAAAACATATACAACTTGAAAATCTTTGGGTAACCCTGGCATTTTTGGGGAGCCCCTAAAGTCAGCTGTTGAAAATCTGCATTATTTTCGTGTTCTTTTGTCGCTGCTAAACTAGTTCATTGCATTAAAGTTTAAACCTTTTCCCGTTGCTAACAAACATTAATTTAAAACGGAAAACATATAAAGGTATGCAGATTTTAAAATGTACATCAATGTTTGTGTTATGTTATCTTATGTCTTCGTTTAGTGTTTGTCGTTTTGTTTTAGGAAACCCTAACCTATAAACCATGGGCTTTGTGGAGTAAAAGTTGGCAGTATTCTAGGGCCTTGTCAAGACTAATAATGCATTTATGTTCAATAATATGTGCTTAGCATTATCTAACTAATAGTTATTGCGCCTTTTTGCGCATTTGTTAAATATTAGATGATGTTGCAGACACGTTCGAATTCAGTCACGACGAATTGCTTTAGATTTGGATTCAAGGTGGTCGCAAAACGGAGTCGAATTAGTAAAATGTTCAAAAGGTCGGCCACGCTTAACTACGTAAACAAGTTGTGATAAAGTTTACAAAGTTAAGCTGCACTGCAGACCCATTGATAATGAAGTAACCGAAACCATGGCCCATGTTTCATTTCAAAATTTGCTAAATCACACTGCAAAAAGGATCGAAAGGGAACATTGCAAAAAGAAGTATTTATTCCATTTTAAAAAAAATAAATGAAGTTAATTTGATTGCAAGCTATAGATTTGACGGATCGGGGCACAGCATTCTTTCCTCGAGCTGCTCGGTGAACTCTACACATTAATATGTTTAGTTTCACCCAAATTAATTCTGGTCGTGGAGCTCGGCCATTAATTATTTATTTACTGTGTGTATTTGGGGATAACTATGCCTTCAAAGAAAAAACACCAGCGTTTTAGGCTTGTCTTCAGTAGCTCAGACCCCGTGGCTGCTTAAATAAAAGCAGTCGATGAGGAAAGTACTAGCGAAAGCGAAGTAAAAATCGTGGGTAACACAAAGGCCAAGAAGGCAATGGGAAAAAAGAAGGTGTGTCAAGCCGTTGCAGCCGTTGCAACCGTTGATGCAGATGATGCCGCCAAGGAAGTTATCGATGCTCTGAAGGATAAAGGGTTCTCTGCGTTAGTAATATCGTGAACAGAAAAAAAGAGCCGCAACCACTCTTCAGGGTCGAGCTCAAGCCAGATAGCAAAGTCATGAAGAAAAATGAAGTGGATCCCATCTATAATCTGAAATACTTATTGCACCGAAGAATTACCGTGGAAGAGCCACATAAACGAAACGGCCCAGTGCAATGCACAAATTGTCAGGAGTATGGACACACCAGGGCCTACTGTTCTCTTCGAACAGTCTGTGTAGCTTGTGGGGACTTCCACAACTCGGCCAACTGCCCTGCCAACAAAGAAGACCCCAAAAAGAAAAAATGCGTCAACTACCAAGGTAACCACACGGCAAACTACAGAGCCTGCCCGATCTACAAGGAGATAAAGGACCGAATGCGTGTACAATTACCCGCGTACGACGCCGGAAGTTTTCTCCGACATGGCTGCTAGATCCTCACTGGGTCAACTAAATACCCAGAAGGGCTGCTCATACGCCGATGCCCTTCGATCAGGGACGGAAATCCCACTTCAGCCTAATCTAGAAAACGCCCAACTTCAGTCGCAAGGCACTCTGGAATCTATGATGATCACCATGCAACAAAGTATGATGGAATTCATGTCATTCATGAAAACGACCATGCAAACACAGGTTCATAACCAGAACATGGTGCTACAGCTACTTGTAGCTAAGCAGTCCAAATAACAGACGGCAAATCTACGAATAACGATGTGGAACGCCAATGGCGGAGCCGGCATCTTAATCAGGGAACGCATCAGGCACCACTTTCACCGAAGTTTTGCAACTAATTATATGCAAGCCACGTCTATTCAAGTGCAGTCAGGCAACGGACACCTCACCATAGTCGCTGTTTACTGCCCACCTCGTTTTACAATTTCTGAAGGACAATTCATGGATTTCTATAACCTGCTTGGGATCGTTTTATAGCCGCAGGGGACTATAATGCCAAACACACGCACTGGGGATCGCGCCTTGTGACTCCCAAAGGAAGGCAATTATACAATGCAATCATAAAACAAAACAACAAATTAGACTAGTTAGAAAGTCGCAAACCTAATAGACTTTGCGGTGACAAAAAATATTCCAAGAAATTTAATAAGCGCCAGAGCACTTTCGGACCTGTCGTCAGACCATTCACCAGTGCAAATAACTCTCCTTCAAAGCACAAAAATTACAGATGACCCCCACAGGTTGACGTCGCACAGAACCAACTGGTTAAAATACAAAAAGTATGTAAGCTCACACATCGAACTAAACCCTCAATTTAACCTCGCAGCTGACATCGACGGCTCTACCGATGCTCTTGAAGAAGTATTCGTGAAGGCAGCCACTATCGCAACTCCACAATGCAGGGAGATGGAAACCAACCACCTTAAAACTAATCTGCAAATTGAACGGCTAGTCCTAGAAAAGAGGAGCCTGCGACGGACCTGGCAAACAAACAGATCGCCATCATCAAAACAACGTCTTATTAAAACCACTCGCTTACTAAATCGAGCTCTAAAGCAAGAAGCAGAAAAGGCACAACTGCGGTATATTAAAAAACTTTCGCCAACGAGTACAGAACATCCTCTGTGGAGGGCTCATCCAAATCTGAGCTGCCCTGTCGAAACAGTCACGCCGATAAGAAATTCATCTGGCAGCTGGGTACGCAGCGACGCGGATAGAGCCGAAACTTTTGCTTTACATCTCAGAAACGTCTTCCAGCCGAACCCTGCCACTGGTTCATTTGTACTACCACAAATAGAATCTGAATCTATTTCCTTGCCACCATTGTTTCAGCCGAAGGAGATCGCGAAAGTCATTGGGGAACTGAAACAGAAAAAGGCCCCTGGCGGTGACCAAATAACCCCAAAAATGATTACCGAACTTCCAAACTCTGCCGTTGAGGTTATTTGTAAGCTCTTCAATGGGATCATGACACTCGGCTACTACCCAAAAAAATGGAAAAAATCCATTGTCATTATGATACCGAAGCCCGGAAAAGACCGTACAATTTCGTCATCCTACAGACCAATCAGTCTATTATCGTGTTTGTCTAAGTTGTTCGAAAAATGTCTTCTAACCCGCATAATACCATATCTAGAAGCACACAATGTTATCCCTGCCCATCAATTTGGCTTCCGTCAAAACCATGGAACAATCGAACAAGTAAACAGAATAACATCAGAAATTCGCACAGCCTTTCAGCATCGGGAATACTGCAGCGCAATATTCCTCGACGTATGTCAAGCCTTTGATCGAGTATGGCTAGATGGTCTCATGCACAAAATTTAAACACACTTGCCTGGATACACTCATAACCTTCTTGAGTCGTATTTATACAACAGAACCTTCGCAGTAAGGTGCAACACATCAACATCCGGAGACTACATTATCAAAGCTGGAGTCCCGCAAGGAAGCGCGATAGGGCCTACTCTGTTCCTCCTATACACATCGGATATTCCCACAAATGAGCAGCTAACAACATCTACGTTCGCTGACGACACCGCAATTCTAAGTCGCTCGGGGTGCCTAGGCAGAGCCACCACACAGCTAGCAAATCACCTGCTCGTAGTAGAGAGGTGGCTATCTGATTGGCGGATTAAAATAAACGAACAAAAATGTAAACACATAACGTTTACCCTCAACAGACAAACTTCCCCTCTACTATCATTAAATAACACGCAGATTCCCCAAGTTAACGATGTAACTTACCTCGGCGTCCACCTTGACAGACGACTAACCTGGAGAAGACACATCCAATGCAAAAAAGAACACCTAAAACTGAAAGCCAACAGCCTCCACTGGATTCTTAATGCCCGTTCACCCCTGCGTCTGGAATACAAGGTCTTGCTCTACAACTCTACCCTCAAGCCCATCTGGACATATGGCTCCCAGCTATGGGGGAACGCCAGCACAACGAATATAGACATTATACAGCGCGTCCAGTCAAAAACCCTCCGAATTATCACTGGGGCACCATGGTACATTCGCAATCTAAACATCCACAGGGACCTAGGCATTCTTACCGTAAAAGATGAAATAGACAAACAAAAAGCGTCCTACAATGAAAAACTCTCTATGCACCCCAATCTCCTCGCAAGAAGCCTGCTTCCCAGCCTACAAAGCAACGACCTGCACAGCCAGCAATAACTTTCGGGCCCCCAATAGCATAATATCAGTCATATGACAGTTAGTTAGAGCAATAAGGTTTAAGATTTGATACACTTATTGTTAGTCTCCATAGGGAGAAGATGCAAGAAAATAAATAGCAAAGTAAAAAAAAAAAAAAAAAAAGATGATGCCGACGCTATCGCTGCTGTCGCTGCTTCCTCCGCTGCTCATCCCGTTCCCCGCCCCAGTCGGATCAACTGCTGAAACTGTGGCAGAGCTCGCCACAGTTAAGGAGGTTTTCTTGACGGAATTTTTCTATTCGTCTTTCCCTTTCTTAACTAGCGGATCACCAAGACGGCCTGTCCCTGTCCTTACGCGACATCCCCACGGCCCACAACGGAGCATCGAAACCCCGGCTACCCCCCTTCGGAAGCTCTTTCTCC
This sequence comes from Drosophila eugracilis, assembly GCF_018153835.1. Classification (NCBI taxonomy): domain Eukaryota; kingdom Metazoa; phylum Arthropoda; class Insecta; order Diptera; family Drosophilidae; genus Drosophila; species Drosophila eugracilis. The sequence goes on along the minus strand of NW_024572808.1, from coordinate 3,223 downwards.
CAGGCCCGCAGACCATCCACGGCCACGACCAACCGATCCCTGTGAATTAACTCTGTAACCATAGATATAAAATAAATAACTAAGATCTGTTCTATTCTTAACTAAACAAGCTGCGTCTTACTCTGGGTGGAATCTTCTTTGCAGCATCCACGCCTGACATCAAAGTAAATGTTGGAACGAACTGCTGGTATCCGGTGAACTGTCCCAGCCACCCCAAAGCAGGACAGTTACATGGCGCCCGAACAGGTTGAAGTGGTTGCAGGAAGAAGGACAACACCAAGAGAGTAATGTCGAGCTGGGTATACCAGGCTACAAAAGCAGAGCTGGTAGAATACGCGAGTGAATTCAGCGTAGACCCAAGCGGAGGATCAAGGGAACTAGGACAGAGATTGGTGACATACACAAATAGCACGGATCACACAGAGGAAATCAGGACAAGATTGATGGAGGTATCAAATAAGTACAAGAAAATGGAAATACCGGGTGGAGGAGTCCAGGTCGAGCCGGACAGCAATAGGACGGCCACGAAAAAGGAAGCACGGAGCACTGGAGACAGGAGGAAAGTGGAAACTCTAGACAAAGTGAAAAGTTGGGGAATACGGTACCAGGGCACATCCAACCCACTGGAGTTCCTAGGCAAGATGGAGGAATGGGCCATAGGATATGGCATAGACAAGGATGAATTGGTACAGACGGTGCCATTTATCTTGGAAGGCGCCGCAGAGGACTGATGGAATACGACGCCAAGTCGGGTAAGGACATGGGAAGAGCTGAGAAGGGAACTCCTAGAGTACTTCCTACCGCCAAGGTATCAGGAGCAACTGGATGTGAAAATCGGACAACTCCGACAGAAGGAGGGAGAACCAACACAAACATACGCGATGGAGCTGAGAAAGCTGATGAGATTCACCTATTACTCGGAGGAGGAAAAACTGGATAGGATCTACAAGAACTGTCGGAGCAAGATAAAACTATATGCACGAAGATCAGGTTTTGCGTCGCTAACAGAGTTCCTAACACTGGCAGAAGAAGTGGAGAAAATAGAGGCGGCGGAAAGTCAGGGACAACCGGCAGAGGCAAGGGGCCACGGACTTAGGCCAGAAATCTGTATGAGATGTGGAGGCATGCCACGAGAGCATGCGGCAACCCGCCTAGGCTATTCTGCTGGGTATGCGGAAAGAACGAGAAAATGACAAGAGAGTGTTGTAGAGCCCGGTCGGAAAACAACAGGAGGCTTGAGCATGCGACGCTGGCAGCTCAAGACCGAACTCAAGGATCGGCGGGAGGAGAATGGATAAGCTACGATGGATTCCAGGCAACGTCTGCCGTTGGTAAGGATCGAAACAAGGAGGGCGAAGGGAATAGTAGACACCGGGGCGTCAAGAAACGTAATCGACAAGGGAAGATGCCAAAACTTGAGGAAGCAGGGTAGGTGGAACGAGGCGGGGGAGGAAATAACCCTAGCAAACGGGACAAGACAAAAGGTCATAGGGAACTTCACCACGCTCGTCCGGTTCGGGAGCAAGCTATTCAAGCTAAGTTTCTTGATCCTGGACCAGGTAACAGGAGAAATGCTGCTTGGGATGGACTTCTTGGCAAAAGTAGGAACTATAATACGATGCGGCCATCAAGAAATAACCATCAGAGAGCCTCAGGAGGAACCGAAACAGAAACAGCGGGAAGAAGCAGGGATAAAAACGGAGAAAACGGAGATCCTGACATTCCTGGAGGAGCAAATGATGGTATTTGAGAGGATGAAGGGATGCAGTACGATCGCAACGCACACAATATACATGAAGGACAAAAGACCAGTGAAGCAACGGTATTACCCGCGCAACAAACAGCAAAGCCATTATAAACGAACAAGTGGATGAACTATTGGACCAGGGGCTGATAGAACCCTCGCGAAGCTCGTACAGCGCACCGGTAGTCTTGGTACGGAAGAAAAACAACGAATGGAGAATGTGTGTGGACTACAGGTTGCTAAACGAGAAAACGGAAAAAGACGCATACCCGGTACCAAGGATGGATTTCATATTGAACCAACTCCGGGAGGCCAAATTCATTAGCACAATCGATCTGAAGGCAGGGTATTGGCAAATACCTATGGACGAGGATAGTAAGCAATACACGGCATTCACGGTACCGGGACGAGGGCTGTTCCAATGGAAGGTGATGCCGTTTGGTCTCACCACGGCCCCGGCAACGTTCCAGCGAGCCTTGGATACCATCATAGGGCCAGAAATGGAGCCGTTCGCATTCGCATATCTGGATGACATTGTGGTAATTGGAAGGAACAGGCGGGAGCACCTAGCACCTAGCGAACTTAGAGATCAACGCTGGAAAATCCCATTTCTTCCAGAAAGAACTAAGGTATCTGGGACGTATCGTGATTCAAGGAATACGGACAGACCCAGATAAGGTGGCAGCCATAAGGGAATTACCAACGCCAGGCACAACCAAAGAAGTCCACAGCTTTTTGGGAATGGCGTCATGGTACAGGAAATTTATTCCGGGGTTCTCAGAACAGGCGGACCCGCTTCAAGAGCTAATACGGAAGGGGAGAAAATTCGACTGGCAACCTCGGCACCAGGCAGCACTTTATCAAATAAAAACCAGCTTAACACAGGCCCCAGTGTTGGCTTGCCCAGATTTCACTAGGCAGTTCGTATTGCAAACGGACGCCAGTGATTTCGGGATAGGGGCAGTGCTGACGCAGGAGAACCCACAGGGGGAACGAGTGAAAGCATATGCGAGCAGGAGGTCGAACCAAGCGGAGCGGAATTAATTTTGGTTGGTTTTTGGTTTGGTTGGTTTTAATCATAAAATTCCAGTTTGCAAGCAAAAGGAAAATGTCTGCAGACAGTGCGGACAGTACGGACACAGTGCGCTAGGCTGCACCAACCCTGTCGACTGCCGGAATTGTCGTTTCTACGGGTACCCTTCGGGGCTCACTATGCTGTCTCCGAGTTGCCCGGTATATGCGGCAGTTCTGGCTAGGCTGAATTCTAGAAACTAATGTTTAGATTCATCCAAGCAAACTGTGGTTGGGGTCGGGCTGCGACTATCGAGCTCGCAGTCCGCCTGAGGGAGTCTGGATGTCTGTTTGCACTGCTGCAGGATCCATACGTTGGTAGCGGGACGAGTGATGTGCTGCCGGAAGGAATGAGAATATACGCCGACCGGAGAGGCAGGGCAGCCATCCTCGTGGATCACCATGATG
>NW_024572807.1:0-3530 GCF_018153835.1 Drosophila eugracilis | reverse complement strand
CATTCCAGATCTCGAGTAACTATTGGCTTAGTTATAGCAATAATACTGCAAACTTCAAATTAGGAAAATGGGAAAATTTAATTTAGTTACATTTGATAATTTTGGTAATATTGTCCATTTTCGCGAGAAATGGATCAAAATTCGGAATTTTAGCTGTGAATGCAGTTTTGTTAGAAATTTTAACAAGGAATCGAACGAGATATGCCATTCCAGATCTGAGTAACTATTGGCTTAGTTATAGCAATAATACTGCAACTTAAATTAGAAAAAATGGGAAAATTTAAGTTGGCATATTTGATAACGGGTAATATCATCCATTTTCAAGAGAAATGGATCAAAATTCGCAATTTTAGCTGTGAATGCAGTTTTGTTAGAAATTAATCAAGGAATCGAACGAGATATGCCATTCCAGGTGATTCGGAGTAACTATTGGCTTAGTTATAGCAATAATACTGCAACCTAAATTAGAAAATGGAAAAATTTAAGTTGGCATATTTGAAAACGGTAATATCATCCATTTTCGCGAGAAATGGATCAAAATCCGCAATTTTAGCTGCGTGAATGCAGTTTTGTTAGAAATTCAACCCTACTAATCCCAAGAGTGCCCCAAGGCACTCATTACGTTATTTACAATTTTAAAAATAATAAACGCTATTTCTAACGTTTAAATAAGAATCCTCGGTAATGCTGAGAATATGAGATGTTCAATCATGCATAGGAACCTTGAAAGCCCTCAGCAGCTTTTAACGATATTTTTTGTTTATACTTGTACAGAACATGTAAGTTTCACCGTGTGTGAAATTTGGAGCTGCAGGGATTTCGTTTAAATATAAAAGTTAAAATATAAAACTAAAACCAAACCATTAATTTTTTACTGAGAGGTAAAGTTAATTTAGTATTAAAAATAATATTACAGAGTATGCAAATATGTAATTGGTATGTCTTTGTATCAGTGAAATAGTGGATAAGCCTTGAGGCATCTTGGGGGCAGTAAGCAAAACTTTGTTCCAAGTAGCTATTTCAATATTTGACAATCTGCAGTGGTTTAAAGAGTGTTTTTCTTAATAAAAATTTTTAAATTAGAAAAAATATGGCAACCTGAAAGCGCCTGCTATCCGACTGATAGATGATTTCCTAGTTAATGGAATTATTTGAGTCTGGTCCCGCTCGAGAGGAGGATAACTTCAAATATTTAGCATCATTCTATGATCAATGACTTCCAAATGTGGTGAAGCTCTAAACGCGCATTAGAGGAAGCTGATTCTGTCTTTATAGTTGGCACAAGGAAATGTTTTAAATAGTGCCCAGATCCTAAGTCTACTGGAGCATGGCAAACGTCCTCTCGGATCGCCATTGCCAACTATAGAAGATTCGATGAATATTTACCAACTCCGAGATTTAATCGCCGTTGGTAAACAAATATAACTGAGATTTTTCGGACAAGTGATTAACACCTATATAATGGTAAGGTCTTGATCGATCAAGGCAAAGAACCCACTAAGATTTCTCGGAGGGAGTAACGATGCAGTTGCATGTAAACTGTATAGCCTTAGAGGAGATTTCTCGCTTGGGCGGGTGAAGAAACCTGGAAGGGGCTGGAAACCTCCACGGAGGATATTTTTTGCTTACTCTTTGGATGGAGAAATTATGAGAAAATGATTGTTTGAGGACAATAAATGCGCGCAGTCAACTGACAACAACATTTCAAATAATTCTCAAATTGCTTCATCGATGACATATATTTACCTCGTCACTGTTTACAACGGCATTCCCAATTGGCACGTCGATTTACTCGCTATCCGAATTTGGGGAGGAGTTATTGGGGACAAAATGCTCCTGACCCATCTTCAAAACTGCAATGATCTTGATACAGACTCTTGGAGACACCAGTATTTCCTTTGTGATGAGAGAGCCAAAGCATTGTGCAAGGGTCAAAGGGTCAGAAGCTACGCCGATCCAATAGAGCCTTGTACGCGAAACTAGTTGGATTACTTAACTTCAACGGTTCGTCTCGGTGCCCAAACAAGCCTGCTCCTTTGTGTTGATGAACAAAATGTGCAGCACAAAAATGAAGCACCACTTTCAGCCAATACATGCCAAATAAGCCACACAAGTGGGGTATCAACCATTTGGTACTATGTGATCTGTTTCGGGCTACTTAAGGCCGCTTGGAAGCATATGAGCGGTGCAGATAATGTGATCCTCGCCTGGTCACCCAGATCCGCGGTGCTTCACAATTGGTTATCCGTCCGGATTGGCCAAAGCGTTCAGGTTTTATAAAATCATATTATTTATTTTGACACCTTTTATTAGTTTCACCGCCTCTGATGGTGTATCCCACGTGCGAAAGGTATTTACAGTCTTCTCCTTCGGCAAATGATCTCGGAGCAAATCGTATCCCCGTAATCCCAGTCAACAGAACGAAGGACCATCAACAAATCGCTAAGAGTGTGGGTCTCACTATGATTGTATACGTAGGTTGTCTTTATATGGAACTTCGAACAAACAAACAAAGGGTGGAAAGACAGCAAAAGCCGGTTCAAGGTTCCTTTGTCATCATATGTGGGTGTTAAACCATTTGTAAGGAAGGATCCGCCACAAGGAACATCAAAATCTACTGTCTGATAGAAAATCTAAAAGAATACGTTGAAATTGGATTTGTGGGCTCAAATTGTTAAGGACATCGCTTGGTGGGCGGCGCGTAGACCTTTGGATGGTTTAATGGGCCGTTACTATATTATTAAGGAGCCAAAACTCGGGATGCCGCAACTCGAATTTTTATCATTTAATTGATATGGCTGTAATAAACTCTTACATAATATGTTATGCCAGACGGGCAAGGCGGCGAACGAGAGGAAAAGAGGCGAACAAGGAAAAATGTTGGAGCTCCCAGATTTTTTTTAGAGGAAGTGAAGCGGTGGCCGTATGGTAACATACAAATGTGGCCCTAAACAGGTCGTCCACATCACATACATATATAGACGCCGTGCTCAGCTAGTGCGAGCTATAAACTCACCATCCTCTCAGATGCTAGAAAGCAAAACAAAGGCCAGTCTCCACTGTCTCACTGATCACCACAGCTTGGCCTTAAACAAGGAAAAACTAAAAGCACCCTATATCAAGCTTGCGTTTTGATCATAGGTAAACCATTTTCCCCTCATTGGTTGGAGCGGAGAGAGTGGAAAAACGTCGTTGCAAATTATTATGCAAAAACATCATCATAAACACAATAAGACGGGTTCTAAATGCAACTTACATTTATAAGCTGCACATCTAATAAAAAAACTGTTTTTTAGAGTATCATATCACAAAATAAATTTGACATGGCAAAACAAATTGATCTCTTTTGAATTGGTGCCTATGGCGTGTCTTTGAGGCACCTATTCAGTTTCAATCTTGCAGGCAAAAAAAAAAAAGGTTCACGTTCTTTAATAGCATTTTCTTTGAGTTAAGAAGGCACAACAACTTTAGGGAAAATTATTTCATTTGAATTCTTGCGCGTTATTGTGGAAAGTGGCATTAGAGGGTTA
>NW_024572806.1:0-388 GCF_018153835.1 Drosophila eugracilis | reverse complement strand
AAATGGCATAGCTCGTTGGATTCTTTATTAAATTTAAACTTTGATTTCACCATTTTTCCTCCTTTAAGTGACAGTATTATGACCATAACTAAGCCAATAGTAGCCCGATTCTGGAATGGCATAGCTCGTTGGATTCTTTATTAAATTTAAACTTTGGTTTTACCATTTTTCCTCCTTTAAGTGTCAGTATTATGGCTATTACTAAGCCAATAGTAGCCCGAATCTTAAATGGCATAGCTCGTTGGATTCTTTATTAAATTTAAACTTTGATTTCACCATTTTTCCTCCTTTAAGTGACAGTATTATGACCATAACTAAGCCAATAGTAGCCCGAATCTGGAATGGCATAGCTCGTTGGATTCTTTATTAAATTTAAACTTTGGTTTTA